>NC_134484.1:381206013-381231013 GCF_040206685.1 Ascaphus truei | reverse complement strand
CACACCATGGCCATATATTTAGCCAGATGTGTTTTCAGGCAACTGACTGTACTGACACCAACTAGGGGTAGGAACAGCACTGTTCTCTTTAGCAGCAAATACAAATATCACTTCTAAGCACATTCACATGTCTCAGATAGGTCTTTAACCCTACCTTTCCCCTTTATCTCTTAGCATACAATCCTTCCACTGCAGTCAGGGATTCTGGGAAATTACATGCAAATGAGCACGCAGTGTCACCTTTTGATTCGTATATATATTCAACCCCAATAAGCTTATGTCTGCCGCATTCTTTAAAAGACAGAAGCTTAAAGTGGTGTTACTTGAGAGATGAGTGTGTATTCTTGATGTAGAGTTACTCCCCTTTGTTTCTTTTTGCATTCTACATATGGGATATAGCGTACAATACTTGCATTAATTCAATAAATCATTCTTGTATTGAAGTTTCATGTATTGATATTGATGGTAATATTACAGTTACAGAGGGCATGCTATATTTCACGTACAATAGAGAACTATGATAGAAACCATATCATTCTGTCATATTAATTTCCATTGATACAAATTTTGTTATAAAATATACCTTTTGGTATCTAATTCTGAACTAAACAGCCTCACCAGAGACCAATAATGTTCTGAACAATAATTTGTGAAACTTTTTAGAACCAGGAACTTAGATCACCAACAATCTAAGGGGCAAATCCACAAAACTCCATTGGTGACTTAATGAGCCGTTAACCTCAGTTAACATTGGGTAAAGTTCTAAAGGGGATCTGCAGAGCTCCCTAACGATGCGTTTAAGTGCTGTCCTGATGATTAGATGGTCTGCCATTAACTACGTTAGTGCTATATATACAGCAGTCCGTTATAGTGAACGTGGGATTTAATGCTATGTTATTGTAGGTCATCACTAGAAGTACCTAATGCCAGATGGCAGACTTTTTTTGGCCTTGTCCAGGGTTCTGAAGTGGCCACTATGGCTTCCTATATTAGAAAAATAGGTAGGTCAAAGGGAATACCCTGGACTAGACTAAGAATTTAGCCATGACCTGTGTTTTAACTCTTGAAAGCCATAGGGCATGCATTATGTAGGCCATCATAATCTTGAACGTAACCAAAGGGTTAATGTAAATATCCTAACTACTCTACAATCCATTGTATGTCATAGTGATACAACTGCCGTGGCATACAAGGGGTTAACCACCACCCTCCCGGGGCACCTACACCAATAACCCACCTCCCAACCGCCTAAAAAAACTAATCCCCCTTCTACAGTGCTGGCTAGTAGCCCGACAAGTCAAAGGTGGCTGATAGGGGTAATGGCTAACATAAACACAATATACAAGAATACCCCAGGCAAAAAATAATAATAAAAAAATACACACTACAATTGAATTTTTGTTATTGTCTGGGGTGATCTTTTTTATTGTATTGATGTTTACCATTACCCCTATAAGCCACCTTTGGCTAGTAGGGCTAATGTCCAGTACTGTAGAGGGGGGTTAGGGTTGTGACTTTATAGTTAGGTCTCCTTCAGAAAAAAATGGTCAGTCATCCTTTGGGACGACTAAACTTTGTCATGTAGCTGTATAGAAATACAAAATTACACGTGTTCTACAAATCATATACAACCTAATAAATCTATAAGAATATTACATCTGTGAGTTATAAATATGTTTTCAGCACATAATATACTTCATCTTATTGTTCATAGAATATATGTAAAAGGAAATGGTACAGATGTAGCAGACTTTATTAGGCCTGCTGCCACTTTGCTGCTGGACACAACGTACCAGTAGCAGAAGGGGCTATTATTTTGAATTAGCTGTGCATAAGAATAGGGAGGGGCTAATGTACTATTGCACCCATTGGTGCATCAGGTAGTGTAGTAATGGCTGCTACATCATTATATCTCTCCTTGTCAAAGCGCACCAGCTGCGTGAAATGCGTAGGAGGGTGATTATGGACTCTGTTGTTCATTTTTTTTGTACCATTAAAGCCTTCTATATTTTGACCCTGGGTGAATTGAGATCTTTTTTGATTATGGACTCTGTTGTTCATTTTTTTGTACCATTAAAGCCTTCTATATTTTGACCCTGGGTGAATTGAGATCTTTTTTGATTATGGACTCTGTTGTTCATTTTTTTGTACCATTAAAGCCTTCTATATTTTGACCCTGGGTGAATTGAGATCTTTTTTGCCATTGATTGCTGCTGCTCCGGATACCCCCGAATGTTTACGCTACTTCTCCACTACATCATTATATCACCTTAAAATCAGTATATTTAACAACATTTGTAATTCTAACCATGTACATATTAACTTGTATTTCTTATGAACATTTTTTTCACATGTTACTGTGCAATAAGCATTTATTTAAATCACATTTTGCTTGAGGTGTTCTAACTTTGTCAATGGCTATTTTTTCTATTTGTAAATGATATTAAAAATATCACTCCAATAAATTATACTTATTTTATACCAATCATTTACATAATAAAGGGGGCAAAATGTTCAATTTCCCCAGCTCCATATTGACTGTTGTTTTTCTTTCAGTTGTGGCATTGAGCAGTAATTGCAGTAGTCTAGACACAGAGACAGATGCAAGGTAGAGCTTTATTATATCGGACATTTGCCCTGGTAGCACACAGTCTAATTGCCCAGAAAATATATTTCTACATGAATTACTTGTAATTTGATTTGAAATAGACCAACTGTTGTATTTGAGTGAATTTCACCTTTTAATACACAGCATTAAACAAAGATATTTATTTATTATACAGAATGTATTTTGTGAGAAAATCCGTGAATTTATATTGCCTCGAAAAGGATTGTAAATGTGAAGAAATTTACATTTAGAACATAATAGTTGTTAGGGGTGTTGCCTGCTTTCTTTCTCACCTATCGGCTTCCTACATATTAAACCTAAAGTTAAAGCTAGTTTCCAGCAATACGTTGGTTTTCTTCAAAAGCGATGCAATCGTTGTTTTCCTTTTAATTGTATCCCCACTTTATAAGACATGTAACATGTATAATGAAATGTTTGGTAATAAAGATTAAACGTAGAACATGAGGTGTGCCAGAGCTCTTAGTTCCCACTTTATTCCACGGGTCAGCAAAACTGAATGTCTTCCTTATTGTGCATTTATTCCCTTTATTCTTCAGTCTGTCAGAAACTAAAGCAATCTACCCAAGTACAGTGAAGAATCTTAACAGAGGATTATAAAGTACCCATTTTTTTTCATCGAAAATAGTACTGAAATAATTTAAATTGACAGTGCCTTTTAATCAAGTAAACACATTTTAACTAGTTTTTTCCCCAATCCTTCCATTCATGCCAACTATAGAAATTAGCCTTCACTCTTCCTTCACTTACACATGGATACACACACTTGCATGGACACAAGAAAAATTTCTTTTCTCCTGTCAGCATTCCTAACCAACAATAGTTAGATTAGTGGAAATGAGGGCCTCCGCAGAGAAAGGACATTCAGCCACAGAAGGCTCCCTGCAGGAACAGCTGGTAGGGGTTAATGGCTGCTGAACCCCACAGCCAGGGCCTTTTCTCTATTGTGTGTTCAACTCCTGGGAAGGAGGGAGACTTGTGACAGCCTCTGGGGTGCAGGGGATCAGAGGTATAGTAGCAGGTCACAGAAGTGGTGTTCAAGGAAATGGCTAGCTGAGGAGGGTTGCGTGTAAAATAAACTGTGGCAAAAAAAGAGAAATGTTCTTTGCATTGACATATAGAAATTCTACCTGGGGGTTGTATAAACAGCCCTTGGTAAATCGGGGGGGGGGGGGGAGGGGGAACTCTACTGTATTCACTAACTTGGCCAATAGCATTTTAATTCATGTTACAAGCTTGCAAGATCAATTGCCACTGAAATGTTAAATGAATTACTCACACAACCTTACATGGACACAATTCGAGGGCTAGAGTACCAAAGTCGGTTCAGCACATGCTGCATAGACTTATGGCCTTAGAAAGATATTGTATGGTAATGCTGTGCTGTGTATGTCAGCTCTTTTATTGGCCACATGTGTCCGAATTCCCTTATTTGATCTTTTGGAGAACAACACATTTGAATTTGAATAGATCGTAATCAATAAGTAGCTCTTTTAATTTAATAAAAAAGTGAGCGTGTACATGGCCATCACACAGGAAGAGAATGAAAGGTGATTTAAGAAAGGATCAAATCCTTTTCATGGTCTATGAACCATTAACCTGCGCCATTCCTTACGTGCATGTTAATTTTACAAAATTGGCGTTGCTGTTGCATTCCCTGCGATACAGAGAATTGTTGTTATGTTCCATGATAAAAAAAAACATAAAAACAAATATGAAGTCTGTTTGATAAATGATTAATATTCCTATTTCCATATAATTCATTTATATCAGGTGGGGGAAACACAAATTACTCAGATTTGTACATTACATTTGACTGAAAATGCTGCTCACAGAACCGTGTGGCTGCTTTTGTAAGCCGTTTGCTTAGTTACGAGTTACACACTGTGCCAGACATTCAAGGGAAAGGGTTAAGCTTTTTGACTTTCGGTTACAGTGAAATTATGACAGGAAGAAAATTGTGCCATTTTAGCATGAAAATGCTTGTACAAATACTGTCGTTTCTTCCTTCTTGCTTTCTTTATAATGCTTCAACGATAGCTAAGATGACAGACATTTGACAGGTATCTGTAAGCATACAACCCAGGCAGCTCATTAAAGTTTTTATTCCTATGCATCAGCTTTCACAAAGGAAAAAACCCATTAGCATTGACTATTTTGCAGATTAGAAGAATTAAGGGCTTCAAATGTTGGCTTATACCAAGCAATGTCATTTGTGAAGTGATGTTTGCTTTATTATTTCCCTTTCTCTCCTTCCGAAACCAGCCTGACATGACTTTAGCTCAACGTAGGGCGTAATGTGCAAACCAAAAGACTGGCTCATCGATGAAAAGAAACACATTTCCTTTTATACATGACTGGAATGGCAAAGAGGGGAGACTTTGCATGTACTCTTTAGGCTCATTAGAGTACTGATTCTAATAGTTCTCCGATGTAATCTTTAATCGACTTTGACACTAGATTTGCCCCGTTACAAATCCTGTCATGCAAATTAAGTCATTTGTGTTGTTTGATATGGAAAGATCTGCTATGAAATGAAAGATTAGTTCACAGATGAGGCACCAGAGACTGATGCCCTTGTGCACCATGCAGCTGATTACAAGGATGAGATCATCCATTTTTACACTGCTGTTAACATTTTGGGAATGAACATTAACCCCTTTAGTGCCAAAAAGGTCTACACAGCGCCTTGCAAACATATACATTTCAAGACCCAGAAGCATTGCAGTGGTTGAATTAACATAGTGGTTTTAAAAAGATTGTCCTACACAGAAATGCATTAAATGGAATTTCACGTTGTGATAACATTTTTAGTGACAGTCACAAATATGTACACTGAATGCAATAATCGCATCCTAAGTGTTTCATCAGTTGATGCAGAAAAGTGCACAGTATGCCCTTGAATACGATTTAGACATTTCGCCCCAAGATGCTTGGGGGCACACGGACATTTCTGAAAATGAGCTGGGGAAAAGAAAAGCGGTTTGTGCATGTGGTTTGCATAAACTATACGTCAACGAATAATAATCCTGCTAGCATTTGTTGTTGTTTTCAAGTAAAAGGTGCATTTTATTACCTACTGCACAAGAAAATCTTTATTTTACATTTCCATAGGTTCAAAATATTAGACAAACTGTGTAGATAAGGAATACACTTCAGCAAAAAATTATACATTATTACCCTTCTATAAAATAGTTTGCAAAAAGGATAGTACACAACAATGAACTAAAATCACCCAATTTTAGTTTCAATCGTTTTCATGTTTGAGTTGCATGGGGGTAATTATAACCCACTAGGATGTGCTGATATTGAGGACAGAGGTGAATAGTTCTTGTTTAACACATTTCTAAAATACCTTTTTTTGAGATTTAAACCACCAGGTACATTATATTAAAGCTGCAGACCAAGCAATATCCAACATGCGTTTAAAAAAAAAAAAAATCAGTTCTGAACTATGAGAAAATATTTAAAAAAAACAACAACTCTGAATGACATTTATAATGTATTATGTATGTCTTAGTTATATAGCACCATTAATGTACATAGCGCCATTAATGTACATAGCGCTATTAATGTACATAGCGCTATTAATACACGTTACAATCATATAAATAACAAACAATACAGATAACACATAATGGGAAGATGTGCTTCAGACATACAGTAATATTAACATTTAGGAAAAGCAGTCCCTGCTCTGAAGAGCTTACAATCTAATTGGTAGGTAGAAAGAACAGTAGGAGAGTGCATCTGCATGGGGCCATGGTTTACATATGAGGTGTAAAGTATCAGCCACGGAGCTACTCGTATGCTTCGTTAAGCAGGTTTGTTTTAAGATCGGTCTTAAAGGTGGATAGAGAGGGTGTTTGTCAGATATATTGAGGGGAAGGGCATTCCAGAGGTGTGGGGCAGTCATTGAGAAAGGTTTAAGACGAAGAGGGCTTTATATACAAAATGGGTAGAGAGAAGACATCCTTGAGCAGAACGCAAGAGTTGGGATAGTGTATAGCGAGAAATTAGGGCTGAGATGTAAGGAGGGGCAGAAGAGTGTAAAGCTTTAAAAGTGAGGAGGAGAATTGAGTGTGTGATACAGGATTTGATAGGAATACAAGAGAGGGATTTCAGCAGGGGAGACGCTGAGACAGATTTAGGAAAGAGTAGAGTGATTCTGACAGCAGCGTTTAGGATAGATTGCATGGGAGACAGGAGTGAGGCAGGAAGACCGGACAGCAGGAGGTTAAAAGTAATTGAGACAGGAGAGAATGAGGTCCTGTGTCAGAGTTGTAGCAAACGCACAACAGAGGAAATTGTGTATCTTTGTAATATTGTGGAAGACAAAATGACAGGTTTAAGTAACCTTTTGAATGTGAGAGGAGAATGTGAGAGAGGAGTCGAGTGTGATCCCTGGCATCGTGCTTGTGCTACTGGGTGTATGATAGTACTTCCCACAGTAATGTGTAAGGAGGACGTAGGGTCAGGTTTGGGAGGAAATATGAGGAGCTCAATTTTTGCTATGTTAAGTTTAAGTCGACGGAGGGCCATCCAGGATGATATAGTGGAGAGACATTAAGAAACTTTGGTCTGTACAGCAGGTGTAATGTTGGGTTGAAAAGTACATTTGTGTGTCATCAGCATAGAGGTGATATTTGAACCCAAGAGATGTGATTAGGTCACCTAGAGATAGAGGGGGTTATGCACTAAGCAGTGATAAGTGCTTTTCAGTGAGATAAAAAGCCAATATAGCGTGATATTGCCTTCTGTGAGATTCACAAAGCAGTGATAAGTCTTTAAAGTGAGATAAATGCCTTTATAGCGTGATACTGTCTGCTGTGAGATTCACAAAGTAGTGATAACTGCTTTTAAGTGGGCTAAAAAGCCATTATAGCATGATACTGCACTGTTATCACTGCTTTGTGCATAGCACCCCAAAAACCCACTTATCACTGCTTAGTGCATAACCCCAATTGTGTGTAAAGGAAAAGACCACCACAGTGAGATCGATAGAGGAGGAGGTGTTAGCAAAAGAGACACTGAAAGTACGATGGGAAAGGTAAGAAGAGATCCAGGATAGATCTTTGTTACGAATACCAAGAGTATGGAAAATGCGAAGGAGAAGAGGGTGGTCCACTGTATCAAATGCTGCGGAGAGGTCAAATAATATGAGCAGAGTGTAATAACCTCTGTCTTTGGCAGCATGGAGGTCGTTAGTTATTTTAGTGAGGGCTGTTTTAGTGGAGTGAGCAGTGCAAAATCCAGATTGCAGAGGGTCTAGGAGAGAATAGGTGGTGAGAAAATGGAGCATGCGAAAAAATCGTAGGAGTCAGCAGCAGCTGTGGAGTAATGAACAGAATCCAGGATCCGATACGGCGCACACGCGCCGTCCACTCATAGCGTGTGCGTGCTGCGCACCAGTGACATCACTGCGAGGATGTAGCCTGGAGGCAGGACAAGCGGAAACAGTATTTCCTCCAGCTCGGGGTCCGCGCGCAACCCGAGGCTGTCGGACAGCAACAGCAGCACCAGGGAACGTGTCACAGGAGGAGGGGGAAACGAAGCACCCGGTCGTTGGTTGGGGTAGGTGGCCACTGCTCTGAGCGTGCTGCAGATCACAGATCCTTAAGAGTAAAGGTATGTTTGAAGGTATGTTTGCATGTTTGAAGGAGGATGAAAGGTACCAAAGGAGGAGTTAAAAATATATGTGAGCATATGAATTATAGTAGGAGCAAAAGGTTTTAGGAGATGGGAGGGAATGGGGTCAAGAGGGCAGGTGGTAGAGGGAGAAGATGAGATCAGCAACGATACATACTCCTCTGTGACAGCGGAAAAAGAGTTGAGGAAGACAGGATGAGAGTTACGAAGAGGTGTAGGATGAGAGGAGGATACAGAGGGGATGTTCTGACGAAATAAGCATTTTTTGTTTCTATAGCAACCATTTACAAACTCACATACCCTTCCTCTTATGAAACAGACTGACACACCCCTTTTTGAGCCCTTCCCTCTCTCTAGCAGTGCACCAATTGTATCGAGCGACTGTCTAGTCATATGATCTTCCCCACAGAACTTTACATCTTTGGTCCTCTTCTGCTGCTTTGACAGCCATTTAGTGAACCCCCAAGCCGAATCTTCACCGATTGATCACAGGAGAATGACAATTTAGCTAATTACGTATCATTGTGTGGATTGTAATGATGCACATATTAAATGGGGGGGGGGGGGGAATGAAGAAGAAAAAAAAGACGACAGCTTGGACTCCTGCTCTAATTGCTTTACGTTTCAATGTTGTGGTGAAATCAATCAAATGAATTTCATGCTGTAATAAGACGACTGTCCTAAGCATTCAATATGTGCAGGACCACAGCTAAAGTTGGATGCAGTCAATTTACCTAAATACAATGCAGGCAAAGAGGCAACAACTTCTTTACAGTTCTCTGTGCTGCAAAGTTTCAAATGAAGACTTTTTTTTGTTTTAAAAAGACTTACTTGGCCAATTCACTCATTGTCAAGCTGTATTATACAGTATATGCCAGAGGGCAAAGAAACATCCAAGTCACTTCATATGTTTACATAGTGGCATGTGGGTGGGCACAAAAAAGTTCCAGGACAACAAATACCATTCTAAACGCTAATTTCTAGCATACAGTACATGCGCAGGGGGGTGAGGGGGGTTCAAAGTGGATATAATTCCTTTTACAATCTATGTCTTCCTAAAGATGAAAAATAAGGGGATATTTGAAACAATAGATATTGTATAGTAATATAAGGATACATTGTAGCTGCTGAGTTACACTGCCAGAAGCAGCCATTATGTTAGTCACACAATCAGGATTTTGGCAGATTTATAACAGGATAGGATAAGGTAAGGATGTAGAATTATACATTGTCACATGCTTTACATATACAAATAAGAAAAAAAAAGTTGGAAAGTAGTATTGCTGCTTTAATGTACATATAATTTAACATGATGCATACATACTAAGAAGATGTCTCAGGAGTTGAATGTAAAAATATGAATAATGACCTGCCAGCATATATCACTATATGATTACAGGTAGGTATATGGAAATGAGCACACATAGTTACCTTTTACAAGCACTTCATGCCCATTTTAACGTGGACCCCTATTAGCTAATGCCTGCCATATTACTCAGTTTTTTACAATAGCCTGGGTTAAAGAAATGCATAGCCAGTAAAACCTACCCACAGACAGCTGTTTTGCCCTGTTAGGTCACTTCAGTGTGAGGCTGGATATACTTACTAGCTTTGCAATGTGAAGTTGGAATAGGTTCCAACAACACATTATATAAGTTATGGTGGGTAAAAAAAAGTGACAAAAACCCTCCCCCGTACAGCGTACAGCAAATAAAAAGATCTCATGTGAGCACATTGACCTCAGACAGGTTTGCAGCCCTGCTTTTCATCATTATCTCTAAGGCTAAGGCCCCGCTCCCAGAGTCAGCGCGCCCGCACTGCAGACAGGCGGTGCGCTGACATACACAGACCGCGATATGCGGTCTGTAGGGAGCGGGAGGTGGGCGGGAGTGGGAGGCTTGACAGGGAGGGGGGGCATGGCTTGAGCGGAGGGACCCGCTACTCTCCCCCCCCCCTCCCTCCACGGACTCGGGCTGGAGCTGCTGATGGTAAGCAACACACACACACACACACACACAGGCACTCATATACACACACACACACACACACAGTCACACACACACACACACAGGCACACACATACACACACACACACACACACAGACAGAGGCAGGCACTCACGCACTCAGGCACACACATACACACACACAGACAGGCACTCACGCACTCAGGCACACACATACACACACACAGACAGGCACGCACGCACTCAGACACACACACAGACAGGCACTCACGCTGCTTTCACTCCACACTCCTCCTCGCTCCCCGACGCCACTCCTCCTCCCGAAGCCTCCCCTCCCCATTGGCTCACAGCCACACCACGTGACGTGTCAATGCTAGGGATCACCATTTTCTTGTGTCCCATAGCGGCTGACGCGCCACAGCGTGTAGTGCGCTGTGCCGCCAGGGGGGACCGGGACCGGCTCGGGAGGATTCCCCTGCTGGTGGGGAACTCGCGTGTGGCCGCCCGCACCAACGAGCGCAGCGGAACCGAGGCCTTAGGCTACGGCCCCAGTGCTCCCTGCTGCACGCGCGCCTGGCGGCACAGTGGCACGTACACAGACTACAGCCGCGATCTGCGGTATGTAGGGGAGCTATGGGAATGCGGGGGGCATGGCAATGATGGGGGGGGGGGGCGGCCATGGCGGGGCATATCTGCCCCTCCATTGTCCGCACGCCGAACACGTGACCGCATTGCGGCACGGGAAGACACAATTCTTGCCTTCCCACCAGCATACGTGTCACGGCGCTTTGCGTGCCCACACACACACGGCCACTGGGGCCTGCCCCGTAGAGGGCTGTGCTGTGGTGTGTTGTGTGCACGCCGCAGCAAGCACCGCCGCGGCCACTGGGGACCTGGCCTTAGCATACAATGCTTCTACTGCAGCCAAGGATTCTGGGAAATGTCATACAAGTGTTGTGGAAACCTATTCCAACTTCACATTGCAAAGCCAGTACAACCAGCCTCACACTGAAGAGCAGGACCGCCAACAGATTTCCCGTGGCCCAGACTAGAGTTTAGACCGGGCCTTGCAAATACATTTGTACTTGATACATAGCAACTTAATAATGTGCTAACAACATATACAGACTTTTTAGTATTTACACGATTCTGATGCAGGTTCAGCCATCTTTTTTTTGCCACACAGATATAATTTTTATTACAAACATTTTACATCTGTTTTTCATGCACTTCTTATTTGTGGGTGCCAATATACAGTACTTGACTAAAAAAACATTTTTGATGCTTAAGGCGCACAAAATAGGTTAATACTGAATATAGGCACACACAAGCGTCACATAATTAGTGATTTACATGCATCAAAATTGACATGAAACTTTACTTACTGAACATTCCTTCAGCACGATAAGTTAGTTTCCCTTCTTAATTTGTATCTGAAACACGGTAAAAAAATTATACTTCTTACTTTTTATAATGAAATTACATTGAATTATACAGACCCAAATTTTTTAAATAAGGGATAAACCATCAGGAAGGGATGCATGAAATAAACTCTTAAATACTATACAAATGCAGAGGTGTGCACTGTAACACAAATTCAAAATTCAATGTATGCGTTGTAAGAAGTCTAGCTTTATATATGGTTGGAAGATCTGAAAGCTTTTTTTCTGACCATCTCTGAATATTCAGTACATTGGGACTATT
This sequence comes from Ascaphus truei, assembly GCF_040206685.1. Lineage (NCBI taxonomy): Eukaryota > Metazoa > Chordata > Amphibia > Anura > Ascaphidae > Ascaphus > Ascaphus truei. Next base: position 381,219,068 of record NC_134484.1, on the reverse strand, counting down.
TTACTGGCAATGCTGAGATATGCGCAAGGACCAGCACTAACATTGTCTCATGTCTACTCTACAGTATAATGTACTCATTTCTGGGTAACACATGTGCAGGGCACCTTTCAAAGGAAATGGAACCACTGTCCTGCACTTATTGTTAGGTTAATTGCTAGCCCATCATATACATTCAGTGCAGATACAATTGAAAAGCTTTGGTGGCCCTTTTAACACTGAAGAGACTAAAGTGGAGTGGGTTTATTATGGGGCCTCCCAGATCCAGTTAACCCAGATGCCATAAAGCCAAAAGTAGCCATGCATAGAGCAAAGAATGTGAATTTATCTTTACTACAATTTGCAGAACTTTCTGTGCTTAAAAAAAACTCTAAAATTGTAGAAGTGTTATAAATCCGAGTGCTATAAATTTATTGCAAATTAGATGTATTTATACGTAATACTGCAACTTTAAATATATATATATATATATATTTTTCAACTTAAATTTTTTTATTAGTAACTTACATGGTTTGCATACATAGCATACATTTGAAACGTAGAAACAACCTCTTATTGAGAAAAATCAGCCACGTGTAGATGCTTTCAAATACAGACAAACGGGGCAGACAGACAGACACACAACTCCCTAAATATATATTTTTAAATGACAGTGCTGCTATTACAGATTTGATCTACTTAGAACTTCGCAATCTATTTGATCAAGGTTTGATACATCACTTTCTTATCTGCTTTTTCTAGTTGATGTTATATTTGCTACTCCATTATATCAGTTGATATTGTATATGAGACTTTTTGTTTGTTTCTGTTCCAAGCCTACTGTATGTTATGGTAACTCTGGTAGAATGTTCTAAGTCATGATGATCATCCTTTGGGATTGACTTTTATATATATAGTTTATATTATTTTTATATATTTAATTTTTTATTTTTCCTATTCGCAGTTTGAGGCACCTATTATATAGATACTAATTGAACAATTCTTGGTTTAAATTCTTTGGAAGACTCCGTCGATCTGCTCTAGTTTATATGATAGTCCTTAATGGCGCAACTATTGTATGTTTATATGGCCTTATATTAGCTATTTATGCTATAATTTTCACCTGTCTTTTTCTTGTTTTTCTCGGTCTAGTCTATCTACGACCTATCAATTTATTTTTATTCATATTTTATTCATATTACTTTTATTCATGTATCACTTCTTAGAATAAAGTGTTTGTTATTATGTTATGTCAGTATTAGTCATTAATTGTGTATTATATTTTGAGTAATCATTTTTTTTATCACAAATTTTTTATTGAACTTTTCAATTGTGGGGTACAGAATAAAGAGAGACAGGGGGAATCATATTAACTTATTAGCATAACATAACATTATTGAAATATAAGACATACAAGAATACACAAACAAGGGTGGGGGTTAGACATATAAGCTGCCCACTCCTCCTCTCAGGAGTGCAGCCTCCATGAACGGAGTAACTCCACTGAGGGGAGAAGGTGAGCAGGCATAGCCATCCTGTCGAAAACTTATATTGATATACTAAGGGGAAGACATCCAAGGGAGGGGGGGGGAGGGGGAGATTGTCTCGCCATCATCTTTCGATTCAGCAGCCAGAGAGTAATCCTCTCTTTGTTGTGATGGGTCAGGAAATCTCCTAACTCTTGTCTTTTCCAGGATTTCCCTTCTCGTCCGGTCCAGTCCGGTCCACTACAGCTTGGCTTTAGATACCATACTATCTATATGTAAGCCATGGGTCCCATATTTTATAGTGCATCTTTGTTGTATGTCTTAGGACTGCTGTCAGTCTGTCCATTATCATGACCTCAGTAATCATATTTTGAATGAATTTTTTTCTGACTAATTGATTACACCTGTACACTTGTCCAATCCTGGACTGAGGATGGGTTTAAATAGATGAGTAAATCATTGTCAAGTTATTCCCTCATTAAGTAGAAACCAGTTACAAAACGTGTTGGATAGACTTTGAGTAACACTGTCACATCCATCATACTTGAAGCGCTCTCAACTTGAATTGAAAGGACTGACATTTAGCCATATAGACGAATACTCTCAGGACATTCCGCTGGCACAATTTGCGGTGACATCATAAGCAGGCACCCTTGAGCGGGTTGATGGAGTTAGAGTGAGAGTGACTGCTATCCCCGGCTGATCCACTGACTGTGGGACTGTGGACATACACAATCGGTCTGGACATCATAAGACACCAGACTGGGCGTCCTGCACTGTTCCTGGAATCATGGATCTAATCACCACCTGTTGTCACTGTGTTTGACCGGGTGCCGAAGACTGAGGGCTTGTCGATTCCTGGAGAAACTTTTATACAATATGCTTGATTTTATCTACTTTTTTGTACATGCAATACTCACCCTTTTTTTGATGCTCAATATAATTCCAAATACTATGAGATTTGTGCTCTTCTCCATTCTTATAATTTCTCTAGATTTGTGATGCTGAGCCATCCGTTTAGTTAGCAGCAGACCCATAGCATCCATTTTTCTGACAAGGGAAGGATTTTTATAGTTATCTAATCATTGTCATTATTATGAGGTTTTTTTTAATTGCTTCATCTACAGTATTTACAATGTATACTGTACAGTACCTTCCCACTGAATCACTTCTATAGGTGCTGTCTGCACCATCTATAAATGTCACTTCGCTGTGAAAATAATTTAAACATTGGGGTTTATGCACTTATATAAGTGTTCACAATATACTGTATACACTCTTTGCATTATTCTAAAAATAAATAAAGCGCTTATCAGAATAATTGGCTTTAATAAAATTATTAAATTACCATTTAACGGAGCACTTTTTTTGTATGTGGTTTGTGAAAAGCAAATAAGTTTTTCTTTACACCGAGTCCTCAAATATGTAGGCTTAGTAGTTACTTGTTTGACTACTGATGATATAATTACTTTACATGCATAAAATAACAGAGAAACAATGGCAATTGACAATTGTCCTGTAGATGCCAAAATCCACAAATATTAACACTCAAGGGATTATGCAAATATATTTAAAAAACTCTCGAAAACTGTATTTGGTTACCATAGAAACATTATGTTTGAAAAAAGGAATAAAAAATAATTATACATGTCTGATTTTTTTAGTAGTGCCAATAACCGGCATTTAATACATTAAATGTGCCATTGCCATGAGTGCTATTAGCCACTTTGTTACTAGGTGGGACTGCTCACTTTAGTATTGTAGCGGGTGTACCCCTGGGGTACGGCACTACTGGTACTGCATTCACCTGTGAGGCTAACCTGAGTACTGAGCCTCCGCTACTGGGAGCCTGGGGTGTACTTACACTCGGTGCAGCACCTCCACTGATGAGGGATCCCAACGTGGTGGGAGTGATCCCTTATCAGAACCCACATATACAATACCATACGTGATTGGATAAACAGTATTTACTGATCAGTATAATAATCCTTAGCACATAACCAACATAGCATTACTCTGCAAACACAGCATTTATATCATCACACATACAGAACTGAGTGTGTGCTTGGAATCAGTCCCATATCACTTTAGTCCCTGATGTACCACTGTGCCAGGGCACTTAACCTCTTAGTGTCCACCAGCTAGGAAATCAGTGTGTGTGTGTGAGGAACAGCGCTTCCCTGTGTTGGGGCCCGTTGGTGCACTTTAATATAATACCTTCCTGGTTGTGGTCCTAACCAGGAGAATCCTTGATGACTCTGCAACACAGCCACGTGATCCCACGCACTGCACTGCTCTCTGAAGAAATTAATGAACATGCTGACTCCACAGGGGAGGGATCCCAGCCGGATGATCCTCTGCACACTGTCTCTGCTATGGATCAGATGCCACACCAGCACTCAGGCTGCACTGGTAATCAGGCAATGTCCTGCAGCATAACTTCTCTCAAGCTATATGAAAAGGTCCCTGCATTAAGGCCTTCCCTATAACAGCACTCTCAGCACCTCTACAGTGACTCAGGGAACTAACTGGGCCCTGGGGATTTACCTATGGCCTAATCCCTGGAGCACTGCTCTGTGGATCTAACCTGCAGCTTCAGGCTCCTGGTCTTCACTGCCTGCTTCCTGTTCCAGCATGCAGTAGTCTTTCCTGCTCCTCTAGCAGAATCCTGCAGCCCTACTGGCGTCAGGTGGTGTCACTGCCCCTGAGCATCATGGGGCTTGTAGTCCTGTCTGCAGCCTTTTACATAGGGAGCCTCGTGCTATCCCTCTAATGGCTGCCGCTCTGCACCTCGCACTCCTGAAATGGCCGCCACGGAGTTGCCCTGCTATTGCGCAACCTCCCAGGCACTCGATTAGCTCCTCGCCACCTTCCACGCGTGTGCGCATACACCAAACATGGCGGCGCCCTGTGGAGGGAACCGCCAGCGACTCCGTCACCCTGCCACACATATCTGAGGGTAAGGAGAGGGGAGGGGGAAACGGGAGCGCGGGGAGCTCGCTGGGGGGTACCTGGCTACAGTATTATTAATATTATTTTATTATTTAAGAACTGCATTGAATCATTCATAATTTTTTCTTGCAGAACTGTAGTTTTACAATTGTGTAACTCCCTGTTACACTGAACATAATACTAAATGGGTAATTTAAAATCTGTATAATTTCATCCCTACATTTTGTTTTTACTTGTACGGATAAAATGATGCAAGAATTGTCCAAACGAGCGGCAGACAGAAACTGTGGATACACATTTTTGTGTCAAGTAGAGATCTGGGAATACAATGTATCATTTACTGAGATCTAATGTCATTTTATAGGAAGCCTACCCTAACCAAATACTGTATTTAAACAAACGTACAGTACTAGCTTAAAGGCAAGTTTATGCTATCACACCAGTTTTGTGTTATAGTCAAACTGGATTTGGGACTTCAACATACAGTACAGTAGTAGCATAAAATAGTAGCAGACGGTAAGGCTGAAGGGTCGCCTAGGGTGTCGAATACTCTAGCACCGGCCCTGGATGTACAGTATATACTGTAATATTAACAGAGCTACTTGCTTTCACACACCTGCCATGCCTAAAACTGTTTGATCCAGTTTCAGTTATTTCCATGCTATTATCCTTAGTAGTACATTTACTAGGTAGTGTTAGGCCATAAGGAACGGTTCAGGCCATTCAAGAACCTTAATGCTTAGAAGTTAGAACTGCTTAGTTAATATGGCCCATTATGGGTTTTTTAGCCCCATTCCTCTTTTTGGGAGAATTCTTAGTTATCTGAATTATAGGAAAACTACATTGTTTTTAAGATTTTGCCAACGAATGTTTTAAATACACCATAAGTGTAAAAAAGGAATATAAAGTATAAGTAAGCCAACTAAGGAATAATAATAGCATGTTCTTGTATAGCGCTGCTAGTTTTACATAGCGCTTTACAGAGACATTTTGCAGGCACAGGTCCCTGCCCCATGGAGCTTACAATCTATGTTTTGGTGCCTGAGGCACAGGGAGATAAAGTGACTTGCCCAAGGTCACAAGGAGCTGATGCTGGGAATTGAACCAGGCTCCTCTGCTTCAAGCTCTGAGTGTCAATGTCGTTACTCAATGAACCACTCCTTCTCTAATCTGAATCTGAATCTGAATCTTCTTCTCACCTTTGATTTGATCTTTAATGTATGATGCAAGAAGGCTGACGTACATTGAGATGCACTGATACTCACTCAGCTTCTGCTGCTGCTTCTAAAACAATAGACATTCCTTTCCTTGCTGCAGCAATTTAACATCTCAGTTCAGGAATAAAAGGGATTGAACTTGCGTGTTCCATTTTAGGATAAACAGAATCCAAAAGGAATGTGATTTAATGAAAGTCAATACACATCACCCTTCTGCTGCCATAAATGACATCCCAAGTCAAAGATAGCTGACTCCTAAAGAGACATTTTGTATAGTCTTGTATGCTCTCTTTGAGTTATTTTTGTTTTTATGTTTATACAGTAGAGTATGTTGCAGTAGAACTAGATTTTAATTTGTTTAACAACCCTACATAATACTTACAAAACCTAAATCCTTTCTTATCCCGCAAAGTAATACACAAAAACATTCAATATTTAAGCAGGTGAGTTTTATGCTTTGGAAGAAGGGGGTAGGATGGTCCGTGGTTCACAGCAACTTCAGCAGCCAACGCATGGATGTCTAAAAAAACTTTATTGATCGCTAGCAGCAAACATCAGGCAACCACTCTAACATGTTTCGTCCAGGCTATGGACTTTTTCAAAGAGTGCTGATAGTGTATGGCAGCCAAATAGATATAGGGAGTGGTGAGTGTATGCCACCAATAGAAACAGGGAACATATTTAAACCTCACCTGTGGTAGATTAATCATTAAAGTGGATAACTATCCCCCAACAATCCCCATAGCAATGGCTGCACAACAAGGTATTTACAACATACACATGAAAAATCTTAAAAACAAAACAGAACATATAATGGATAAATTTAAAAACACAACTACTGATGTTTTAAGTTACCAGCATCATTATTATTACTGTATATAAAGCTATATCAATTAATGGAAGTATACAGATGTATAACAAAGGATTTCATATATCTAGTACTTATAAAATCTTTTCAGTACTTATAAAGCATTTTCAGTATCAAGATTCACTTTAAAGGGATATAAACATTTTATCAATTTATTCACATAATTCATATCCATGAATACAGTGGCAACCGCATGACAGACAGTAACTTAATATGTCACCTCCCAGATCACAATGTAATTGGGTGAACACTGTGAACCCACCCCAAAACTTAGCCATTACCCCATCAGGAAGTGTTTCAGTTCCCACTCCTGATTGATGCCGGCCGGATGGAGTGTGTTCAGAGTGTACACCCAATACATTTCCTGTTTATTTAATACCCCCTCTCTATGGCCTCCTCTAGCGTTACAAGGGATATGTTCAATTGCCATATAGGAAAAGTTGGCTATTCCCCCTTTAGGGCATCTGGAGAAGTGTCTGGGAACTGGATGAGATACATCATTTTTTTTAATAAGCCTGACATGCTCGGCAATGCGGGTCTTGACTGGCCGAATGGTTCGTCCCACATACAATTTTTTGCAACCACATCTCAAAAGATAAATGGTGTAGGATGTATTACAATTCAAAAATTCTTTAATAAAATATTTTTTTCCATTGATGTCAGTTTGGACAAATTTTGTACTATGAACATATTTACACATGGAACAATTTCCACATGCATAAAAACCTTTAGGAATACTACCAATTCTTTTAAGATCAGTTTTAGTTTGAAAGTGACTTGGCGAGAGGTGTGATGCTAGTGTCTTAGCCCTACGGAATGAAAATTTTGGTCCCTTCAAGGTAAACTCAGCAATATCCTTATCAAGGCACAGGGTGTGCCAATGTTTATGCACAATGTCGCATATAAGCTTGGATTGGCGACTATAAGTCGTGATGAATAATGGACTCATATCACTATACTTGCTCTTAGATTGTATGTACCCCTTATGATGTTTGTCTTTTTTCTTTTTATCGAGGATTCCAGGGCGATCCAAAGTCATAGCGTACTCGTATGCTGTCTGGATATCTGTATATTTGTAACCCCTGGCTTGGAATCTCTCAAATAGTGCTTGTGACTGCAAAGAGAAATTCTCGTCATCAGAACATATCCGTCTCAACCTTACAAATTGGGCCCTCGGAATACTTTTGATTAAAGATTGTGGATGACAACTTTTGGCTGACAGTAGTGTGTTTCGGGAGTTTGGCTTGCGAAATATGTCAGTTTGGATTAGCATGTCATGGTCTATGTAAAGGAGCAGGTCCAGATAATTGATGCAATTTATATTTTGTTCATAAGTGAATTTGATATTAACATTATTGATATTAAGTGTGTTTATAAATGCTACAAGTGATGATTCATCGCCGTCCCATATAATAATGAGATCGTCGATGAATCTTTTATAGTAAATAATTTGTGAACGATAAGAATTATTACTGTGATATATATATTGTGCTTCCCATAACCCCATGAATAAGTTTGCATATGATGGTGCAAAACTTGTGCCCATTGCAGTGCCTAATAATTGTAAATAAAAACGTGAATCAAATAAGAAATAATTGTGAGTTAATAAAAATTTAATAGATTCTAATAGAAAAGTGCAAAGTGAAGTGGACAGATGTGATAAATTTAAAAAGTGCGTGATAGCTAATAACCCGTGATCGTGATTAATGATGGAATACAGAGAGATCACGTCAAGGGTGACCCATCTGTATTCTTTTTTCCAGACCAGATCCTTTACATCTACCATGAGGTCCGTGGAATCCTTAATGAATGACGGTAATGCCAGTACCAATGGTTTGAGATAAGAGTCCACATACCGCGATAACCCATCTCCCAAAGATCCAATACCTGCCACTATAGGACGACCAGGAGGGTCGACCAGTGACTTATGGATCTTTGGGAGATGGTGGAATACCGGAATCACGGGATGTGGACTTCTCAAAAATTCAATCTCATGTTTGTCTAATGTACAAAGTATCTTTCCAAATTCAATAATTTCATCTAGTTGACTAATAAAGTCCTGTGTTGGATCCTTTTTAAGAAGTTTATACTGATCCGGATTCCCTAGCTGCCGTAATGCCTCCTGTTTGTATTGTAGGGTGGATAAAACCACAAGGGCTCCACCTTTATCAGCATTTCTAAACATGATGTCTTTGTTATGCTTCAAGGTGTCTAGTTCATGAATCTCCGTGTATGTCAGGTTATTGGCATGCATAGATGAGCAGGAGAAACCTTTAGATAAAATTTGAAGGTCTCTTTCTACCAACCTTTCAAATGCCGTAATGAAAGGCCCCCTATTGGCATTGGGGCAGAAGATAGACTTCTTTTTAAATCCTGAGGAGTGGGTGCCAAAGAAAGGTTGGGAGAAAGCATTGATTTCTTCGCCTTGCTGCTCAAGTAATGCGTCCAAGTCTGATAATACACAGGTTTCCTGAAAGGTATCAAGAGAAATATTAGTTAATGCATCATTAGTAACAATATTAGGTAGTTCATCATCAGTATTGGGTAATACAACATCATTATCAGAGTCAGACAAGTTATTAGTTTGAAAATGTCCTCTTGATATAAAAAACTTTTTTAAGGATAATTTGCGAGTAAACCTTTGGAGGTCAATCACAGTCTGGAACAAGTGGAAGTCCTGAACCGGGGCAAAACCCAGTCCCTTATTTAGTAGAGATAATTGTGCATGGGAGAGTTCCACTCCTGAGAGATTAATGACGTTATTATCACTCTCATCTATGTGTACTTCTTTCTTTTTGGTCTCCCGCGAGTTTCCACGTTTTCTCCGCGATCGTCTGGTTCGCGGCGTGATCGTGTTCCTGTGGATAAAAAAGAAGACGAAGAGGGAGCCTGTTCCTGATTTTTTGATCTGGCCCCATTAGATGTGATGGATGACCTGCTGTCGCTCCTAGATCTCCCATGGTTATCTCGTATACTCTCAGTAGAACCTTCAAAAGATACAGAGTGAGATCTCAATTCGCACTCTGAGTAGTCTGACTCCGCACCTGAGTTGTCAGCTGATCTTCCCTTTAAGATAGACTTATTAGGGTTGCTTTTAGACCATCCTTTGGATTGAGGTTTAAACCCCCTTGCTGTATTGGATCCCACATTCTCTCTTGTTTGAGGTTTCTGCCAACAATAAATTTGTCCTTTTATATAATCTACACGGTCTCGTTCGAACTTGCTGTGTTTTTTGTCACTTATTGTGTCCTCTATGGTCTCAATATTAGTCAGCAGGGTTTTGTCGTTTTTTATAAATTGATCCATTTTAATAAATGGCTTCAAGTTGTTCCTCAAAAGGTTTATTTCCAACATTAATTGCTCCTTTTCTTTTGACTTCTGCTGAATGATTAGTTCCATTAGCTTTAAAGAACATTGGTTTAGAGTATCAGTCCAGTCCTGCTCAAATTGCATATTGGTAAAGCCAAATGTTGGTGTCTTTTTTATTCGCAAACCTCGTGGTATTCTTTTACATCTAATATAGTTGTTCAATGAGGTGATGTCCCACCATAGGCGTATATTCAACACCAACAGTCTTTCTAGCTTTACAAAGTAATGTGTGAGGTCTGAAGGCTCCTCACATATAACCTCAGTACTTTCATTAAACAAGTGGGCAGCTTTTTTTGAACGTTTGGCATTATCCCCGCATGCATTGACATATGTATCCACATTTGTATCCTCTGATTCAACATCAATATCTTCCATGGCAAAAAAACAATACAATAGTATTGAATTAAAAAGTTTTATGCTTTGGACAATTTACTTGAATATTTTGTATTGTGCTTAAGATCTTACAATACAGCCTATGTATACAGAATGGTAGAGAATTTAACTCATTATTACAGATGTGTGAACTTGCTCATTCTCTCTCTCTCTCTACCCCCTCCCCCCAACCCCTATTTTGGTTACCCCTGCTATGTGTATAAGTGTCCAAGAGAGTTAGCTCTTGGGTCCAGAAACATTGTATGATCACATTATATTGTCTGTAATAAAACCATTTTTTGTGTTTTCCCCTTTCCGGGCATGCAATCAAGCAGGGATTGCTAGGGTATGAGTATCAAGGGGGGGTTGCAGAGGAACCATTTACAGAATGTGCCTAGGAGGTTGGGGCCGGAGGTGCCGGTTCCCCAATAAATGTACCCGGGAATCATGCCTGATTCTCGGATACATGTAGGCATAATATCTCCCCTTGAAAACGCAAGCGCAACTCACCACTAGGGAGCCCTGCTTCAGCACAGCCCAGAAAGGAGAATGAGGCACAGGGATAAACATATATTCTTGTAGCTGAATGAATCCTTGGGTTAAGTGGGGTACCCCAGCTAGTGCCAAGGTGACCCACAACCAGTATAGGGTTTGTGGGTGCCCCAACCGCATATAAGGATGGGGGGACTCTAAGAGTCCAAACTGAGTCACAGAGAAAGTGTGTGGGGAATAAGGCACATAGAAATAAAACTACAACATTTTTTTCTTTTTGGTTCCCTGTACCCAGAGACTCAGAGTGTATTCAAATATACTTTACTATAGTTGTAATGTGTTTAAACATTCGTATCCGAGGTCCAAACAGGCAGCCTGTGCAAACTCATAGGCGCCAGTATGTCTGATGGACATCAGAGTTCAAAGCAGCCAGACGATGCCCAGAGGTGTGAACAGCATTTGGTCAGCGGGGAAAGGTGGAGTACTAGGTCAGGAGATCAATGGCAGTTCTCCAGGATGCCACTTGTTCTGCCAGGCCTAGTAGTGCCTGCACAGCGGGTGGCATTGGGATGGCTAAGGGGGTATGTGGCAGGCTTGCGCATGCCTCTTAGCTGTTTAAAATTTCCCGCTGATCCGGCTTTTCTAGCCGACTCGGCCCTGATTGGTTGCTTGAGAAAGTTCCCATGTGCTGATTGGCGTGTTCCCCTTGAGTCTGAGCTGAAAGAGCGCGGGCGGGCTTTTCAAAGATGCTTTGTTTGTAATAGCAAAGCAATCGGCTTCGATTTCAAGCCTGAAAAGCCTGCCCGCCAAAGACTAAATCCCGACTTTTGTGCCCAAGTTCTCAGAAACGAACGTAGCGGACGCAGCTGGGATTTTATACCGATTTGAATTCCAGGAGATTTGGGCTGACTCGCGGTCAGGAGGGACCGAAGTCTCAGAAGAGAACGTAGCGGTGGCATATGGAATTTTATGCCAATTTGGGTTCCAGGAGATTCCGTGTTAAGTCCCTGTCAGGGTAAAACTCTCTCATAAAGTTCCCTGCACTCAGGAAAGTCTAGTTTTCAACCCCAGCCCCTAAGTAAGGGTGTCTGCTCGTATGTATTTTGTGTTTCATTGTATGTAAGCGAATTTATGCCAAATAAATTACAATTTATTTCACTAACTTGTTTTGCTCAATGAATGATCCAGGTAAAAAAGGTGTAAATAACCTGGTCTCCCATGATACTCTCCTCCAGCAAAAGCAATATTTCTGGATGGCAGGGAATCTGGTCCATTAACTTAGCAAATCTTTTGCAAACCTGGACATTTTCACAAATATGTTCAGGAAAAAAGGTTTGCGAATGTAGTGAATAATCTTGCAAATCTTTGCTCTTATTCCCAAGATATTCTGGTAGGAGATCTCTAAACGTTGTGTGTAAAAAACTTAATTGGTAGAACATGCATAAGAACATACAATAATGTTGTTCTCAAAGGATGCAAACAACCCTCTTTTATCTAACAAAGCAATATTTTATTCAATTTAATCTATTGCTGATCATAGGTAGCAGATTTTGAGGTCCTGCTCTTGAATCTTGGCCTCTATGAATATAATTTCTACTTTTGGCACTGAAATCTAATCTACCAATGCTAAACTGTATTCTGTAGAAACCCATGGTGAAATTCACAGTTGTATATGGCTAATTTTATATACATGCTGCGAATTGCACTATAGGGGTGCCCCTGAGACAAAGATGCTTTTATCACCTTATTCATTAATGCTGAGGGGTGGTCATGCTATTTTCTAGCTACTTAGCATTGCAACATAGAAACATATTATGTTTGGGTTTGATTGAAAAGTCAACCTCATGTTTCACTCACTTCAGCAGCTCTCTATACCTGACCAAATGAATCACTGTCCATTTTATGATAGGACCCTGCTTTAAAAAAATGTATATAGTCTTGGCTCTATGATAATATTACTTATTATACTTATGAGTGAATAAATTGTAAAATTACACGAGAACTGAACATTTTAACTTCCCCCTCCATTAAACATTCTGTTAGCAGTTGTTTTTTAGGTATTTGATTAAAATTCTTATTTTCAGATTAGTATGAAGTCACAGATAATAGGAATGTTTTGGTGTTTTGTTTTTCCAGAAACCGTGTGAAAGAAACACTGTTTTGTATCTCCTCTACAAACATATAGATGAACAAATATACAGATGTAGTAGTGCATGTCATTGTTCATTACTAGAAATGTGCCAACTTTTTACCTACTGTAAGTAAACAAACCTTGCTGGGTTTTTTTTACATTTGAAAATCAGAGCTTTCGTAAAAGTTTGC